>NC_042286.1:3008859-3034499 GCF_901000725.2 Takifugu rubripes | reverse complement strand
GTAGGACAGGAATATTTAAGTAGCACCGGCAGAATATGAATGTGTGGGATCGATAATTCTTCCTGAATGAACGTTCCCGTTTCCCAAACGATTCCACAGTTATTACTACACACAACAGAAGGAATTCCATTTATTATACGAGACTATTTTACAAACACACTTCTGCATCTGTGCATGTGTTGTGTTAGGTACGCCAGCTCAACACAAACATGTGCCCAGAGCCTCGGGACATATATTTACTCTGTTCCAGAGACGTGTGCACAAAAGGGAGGAAGCGATTTAAATTTGCTGCCGGGGTTAATTTACCAACTGAGCTCACACCTCAGAAGCACAGACACGTGCATTTAAACGTGGCTGTTCTCCATGATCCAAATTATGTGTTGATTTCCGCTTCCATGCGCAAAACAGATTTGTTTATATTTTCACTTTTTGGCATCTCAATAAAGAGGAATCTTGTAATTATAGTAAAATGCCAACATGACCCTTCATCATCTTAACCGCTTCATCCCTTTTGGTGACACAGGAAGGGTACACAATGGGCGACGGCAGGGTCCATAGCCTTTTTAACAATATACCTACAGCTGGGAAGCTTCATTAGAACCCACTAAATCAAACAGTGATCATCCCAAAAAATGTCAAATACGGACAATTACTCAACATGATTGTTTAGGGAGGGATTTAATATGGAAGATTTACAGACGCCATGTAGACAAAGAACAGAAACATCTGCAGGACAGCTGGAAAGAGGCTCTACAGGAGGACGGCTCAATAGAAAAGTTACAGGAGGCATGTCGAGAACTACCTGAAAGGAACATATATCGCTCCAGAAAACTGATATAATAGAGATAGAACTGATAGTTGTATTAAATGTGAGAAGGAAAAATGTATTTGGCAACCTACCATAATACGATAGTTCTGGCAGGAAATTAAACACCGCAATTAAAAATATTGAAGAGATTCAAAACTCTTAGTCCCACATTTGTTTATACCTATTATACTGTAAATGTTCATCTATATCCAGATGAGTTGAAGATCAAAAATGTCAACAAATATTTATAGACGAAAGTGTGTTACTGGAAAAGAGAGTAAAAACACCAGAAATCCAACTGTCAGAAGGTGTTTGTGCGAGATATCTGGAACTGTCCCCTTAGAGGAGATGATCTATTCTATACAATAAACATAAACATGATCAGCACCAGATCTGAGATCTCTTCGTTTGCATGTATTGAGGACAGATTTGTCATGTGATGGAAGGGCCTGGGGACATGTCAACAGTTGATATTGCAGAAGATACAACAAACTCATTAACCTGATCTCTTAGTTCTTCTGTGCATTGATGTCTTTGTTTACTTATTTTTTTACTACACTGGATTTTTTTTATTGTTTTGTATGTTGATGCTTTTATTTGCTTTCAACATTGAGATGGTTTTCTATATTTTTCCTGCTATTACTGTGGAACATAAACTAACAAAAAATTAAAAATTGTGAATTGTTAATCGAAATATTGGATAAATACATTTTTTAAATGAAATGACAGTATTCTTGTCATAACTATTAGTAAAATAATATAATCATTACGAGTCTTACCTGCAGTTACTACACTCACTCTTTCAAAAAGCTGCATACACAGTTTTAAAAAGAAAGTAATTATGGTTTTGATTGATAATCTAATTCTATATTCGTTTACGCTACTTATTTAGCAGTGACAGAAAGCAACATTTCTAATTAAAGTTTTACATGGTCAGAAATATATACAGAGTAAAAATATCTGTCTCATAATCCACTGAACAGAATAATCCAATTATATAAACATCGCTACTGTCTATATTGTAAGAACATCAGTGCCATCCTTTACAGCCAAATATACATAAATACATACATAATAAAAATGTATTTCTGCGTTGCCATATGTTAATGTGGCCGGCAGAGCTAAAGTAAATTTAAAGCAGGAGTGACGAGCTGTCGGTCATCCAACCAATTTATTCCTATCAAATTTATTTCTTGTGAGCATAGATCATGGCTATCTATGCACACTCAAACTCATGCGCAAATGATCTTAGCTGACAAGGCAGCAGCTCATGGAAAATTGCAGTATCACAGTCCTGCACCAAAGTGTAGCAATAATTTGATGGGGGGGGTCTTTAGCTTGGTAGCTAAAGTGCACTGGAAGAAATAATAATCCAGCCTAGAAATCAACCAACGAATTAGCATAAAGTGACAGAAAAACAGAAATAAATATTGAAATACAGAAATGCACAAGTAAAGAACTGGATGGATAAAATCATAAATACATGATATAATAAAATTTAAAAAATAAATAAAGTAAAAAGAGTTGGTGGGGGGTATGTCTCGCCCAGGAGGATCAGGGGTTGGGGGGCTTGGTTCGCCACCCAGGCGTTTTGGTGTCATTTGACTTGTTCCTCTTCTGTATTCTTATGTCAGGTCAAGGTAGAAACTTGCCTTCACCTGCATTTACAGGTTTGTTTCTTATCCTGCCACAAAATAAATGAAATGCCCATATGCATAAACAGCCCAAATATCCCTTGTATTTGTTAATTAATTTGTGCTTCTGTCATTCGTGATCCTCCACACATTACAGCTGCCCTCCTCTAACTGTCCTATATCAAAAAGCTTTGCTTCCACTTAAATGTTCAGAGGCAAAGGAACAGGA
The DNA here is from genome assembly GCF_901000725.2 of Takifugu rubripes. Lineage (NCBI taxonomy): Eukaryota > Metazoa > Chordata > Actinopteri > Tetraodontiformes > Tetraodontidae > Takifugu > Takifugu rubripes. The sequence continues at coordinate 3,031,828 of NC_042286.1, read as the reverse complement.
GGCTGTAACAGTTTTATACTGTACACATTCATGGCGGCGAGTAAATATCAAGATAATGTGCATTGTAATGAACTCCTTGGTGACAGGGTGGACTGCAGCAAAGCTGTAAAATCCATTCCAAGTTCGACTTTGGTCTTTCATTCTCAATCCATTTCCCTGGTGGATGGAGCCTAATCAATAGGGGTCTACCATCAGGTTTAGTGGCCTTTATGTGGAGAAGAAAAGAGAGACTCATTAATTAGTGCCAGATACTTCATTGTTGCCTGGGCTGGTGTTGATCATGGTCACACCAGCCCCTCCCACCAACCCTCCAAACCTCCTGACTTCCAATCCATGTAAACCACCAACTGATCCTGCATTTCTCTTTGCAGGCTTTCAAAAGATCTGGCGTCGGAAGGGAAACCAGGCCATCATGATTTATGTGATCCTGCTTTGACTTTTCTTGTAATTCTGCACTGAGCTCAACAGCAGACTTTATTTTGGTCCATCTATATGAATTATAGATAGCCGTCCTTCATTATTAATACACTGTACTTCACTGCCTTAGAGGATCCTGTGGCCCAGCGTTATCTATGTTCCCACACTGGATCCAAGTCCTGGAACGTATTGGGTGATGATATGAAAAACAAATTTGTTTCCCTTCTGCTCACATCTTGAGTTTCCCTGGGGGGTATTTTTCTCATATGGGGTAACTTTTTAGAGCTGCCATTTTCAGTGGTGCCACTGCCAAAAGATGCTTGGCTGTACCAGCAATCCTCCCAGAATGCAGGAAAAGGAGTTCAAGTGACTCAAGGGCAATGTAAATGTTCTATAACTGGCCGTTCTGGGGTGGTTCCTGCAGTGGAAAAATGCGCCACCATGCCACAGCCCTGTAAATTCACCCCGTAGTCAGTGGAAAATGTGTCTCATCTAAATTAAACTTTCCTGCTCATCCATTTTCCCTGGTCCTACACAGAACCTTAGCTGTCCCTATCACTGAGGTCCCAGATGTTCCTAGGATTTGCTGGAGCCCCCCTTCTCTAGCTTGAGCGTCATACGGCAAAGTGCTCTGATGATCGCGGGGACCACTGGCATCTCCCCCCCCCCCCCCCTTCCCCACACACACACACTCACACTCACAAACCCCTGCTATTCCCCAAATATCATTTATTCCTACGTACCAATTTTAAAATCATCGTGTGCCCTCTTTGCCCGCAGACGAGGAGATTTGAGGGTTAACTGCGCTATTTCGCCCGCTGTTAACATCTATTACCCAACTGTTACCATTACTCAGTTCTGACCCGTCTAGGTCAGCTGTAACAGATGTGGTGAAAGTGGCTCCACTTGGCAGAGTCACATCAATAGTTAACCAATCCCCGAAGAATTCCTAAACTTTAAAAAGGACAGAGGGCTTCAGACATCTGTGGCTGTGCATCTTGTTTGCTGTCTCCTGTGTCACATATAGAATCAATGGTTGTGTTTGGGCAGAAATATCTTCCACTAACCCACCACCACAGTGTGGTACACCCCCAGCAGGAGCTTGTCCTCCCATGATGGTTCCAGCCATTCTTCCCCATCCTTTCTCCACTTCAAAACCATTTCCCCGCGGCTGCCATTTTGGCAAGAAATCGATTTGTAATTACAAAACCGCTTTGTGTAGTCTGGGATTCTCTTTGTGTTAAATCATCACTAAATGTGGTGTTAGCATCAGCAAGCCTTGGAAGCCCATTATTTAAACAAGTTGAGGACGACCATCGAGAATTCGATCTCCTGGTGTCCCAGGTAACTGTCCTCTCTAGAGCTTCATGTTGAGATTCTGTATTTTGGAGAATTTTATTACCTAATTGCCAACCTTCATATTAGTTGCATTTTATCTATCACACTAGTTGCAACCAAATAAAAAGAATCCCTTCAACTCATTTTATAAAGCAAAAAAAAGAGGTATAACCAGAAATCATTCAAGGTACAAATTCAACAAATAATTGTCCATTCTGGACCCGATCCACTTCCCCGTCACTCAAGTCAACCTTATTATAAACTTTCCTCTTATTCCCTAGACTCTTTTCCGCGTGGCCTCTCTGACTCACTCTCTCACTGTAGTCCAATCTTTTCTCTAACATAAATCATTTTGAATGTCTCAGCCACGGTGCAGATAGATACGGCCCTCACCGCCCCCTCCGTGTAATCCCTCCAGTGAATGGAAAAGCACTAATCCAGCATCTGTGCCACACAGGGAATCGTCCATACAGTCGCATGTTCTGCCCCATTTTTCTTGTCTCGCGGTTGTTCGGAATGCTGAAGTCTACATAAATGTGTAGTGTTTGTGCAAAATACTTCAAAAACGATCGCTGCTTGTTGCTTAAGGCAGCGTAGCTAATGAAAGTTTATTATTGATCTTGATCATGAGCACTAGATGGTTTAACTTTGGTGGGAAAATTAGGGCTCGTGTCCCAAACTCTCATATCTGAACTGTGATGCAATGAAAAGACCATTGAATTAAGCTACAGTAGAGGCAAACTGTTACTCCCACACAGAATCAAAAAGCCATGAAAGAACCACTTAACCATAGCAAATCTGCAACAATTCTATAATTTCTTGATTCTACAGTAGTTTCCCAAATTAATGCTGTTGATATTATAGTCTGTTAACACCGACCATAATAAATTGTGTTTTTGCAGTGTGTAAGTGTGTGTCCCTGTCTTTGCCTTTTTTTTTGCGAGAACTTTCAAACCTGTTCTTGTTTTGGCAAATCAATCTGTAATAATTGTGCTAATAATAAACAGTTCCTGTAGTACACCAGCACCAAATGCGCCACAAAACCTGAATATTTAACTCTCAACAAAGCAATGGACTGATTGGGCAACAGAAAGTAGGCAAACATTGACAGAACACATCATCTTCTTCTTCTTCTTCTTGACCGCTTTATCCCTTTCGGAGTCACAGAAAGGGTGCTGGAGCTTATCTCAGATGCATATGGGTGCAGGCTGGGAACACTCCAGGGTGATCTCCAGCTCATCCCCCCAAATGCTGCAGCATTTGGGGGTTTGGTACGTTGCTCAAGGGTACCTTGGTGGTGCTACCAGAACATTCCACAATTTTTGTCAGCACGGGGCTAGAACTGGGCCCCCTTGACATATTACTTGTTTTCTAGTTAATCTTTGAGATTCTTTCATGGAACTGCAAAAAGAATGGCTCATTTGTCTGTCTCATTAGTGATAAATGCTGTATCTTCCGGCTGAAGGCAGCAGGACTGTGAGCAGCTGAGTCTGTCATTCAGAGTTTCTATTTAAAGGGGAGGCTAAGGCAATGTATTCTACACACTCACAAAAAGCTCATTTGCAAGTGTAAAATGCGCACAAAGCGAGAAGCGTGTCCTGTTGGGTGCCAGCATCGCCTCCAACCAGAGTTAGAAGCACTCAATGGGAGCAGCAGTCGAACTGCGGCCTTTTCGGCTCAAGAATCTGTGTCAAATTGTGCTGCACGTTGCTCCTGGTTGCATTCGGTGTGAGCTTTTGCTATGTGCAAATCGTGAAGGGCTGCCAGATGGAGAATATCCTGCTCCATTCTGCCTGCTAATGAGGCACAATAGCCGGAAGACCACCAGCAGATTGGCCAGGGCACATTGAAGAGGGCACTTCTGTTGAAGCATTTTGGCTATACTTATATGACGACTCTGCTGTTGCACTGGTACATAGTTTTGTCCAAGAAAGGTGGGTTAGTAATAATAGTTCATATACAATCATGAAGGACCTGCTCATTAATTATTATAGGATGCAAAACCTTTTCTTTCCATAGTAATTTGCATTACCTGCAGTTTGTCATTCTAAGAAACATCTTGTTAAACCCTTTAACCAAGCAAAAACTTTATTATCTTGCTCTCTATCACACACACACACACACACACACACACACACACACACACAACACACACAATTTATCCTGGCATGTTCCTCCTTCTCATAAATCATTCATTGTAACATATCTACTGGCACAAACCCCTTTAAATGGAAATGCATTTTTTTTTTAAAAACAACTTTTTTCTAGAATAACTATATAAAATGACTATTAAACAGGAGCCAACATCATCTAGATTTGTAGTGTTCTGCAAATACTGTGAAATGGCAACGTGCAAAGACCAGCCTGAATGTTCCACCATCTGTCAGAGCTTGAATGAATAATCTATGGGGAGGTTCAGTCAGAGGTATAACACACAGATATAGAAAGTGTTACAAGTGAGTTACTGTGTGTGCTGAGGAGGAGAACAGGAGTATATTTAGAGCCTCAATCTGGCACAAGGTACAGCAGGGTCTGTGGTCCATGGGGGAGCTGGAGACATGATTAATATGCTCAATTACAACATTGATTTTAACATTAAAACTGTGCAAGTCATTTTCTTGGGCCCCTTCTCTGTGGGTTTTTCGCCATTTCATTTTTATTTAAATAGATAAACATCTCGGCTAATCGCTTTCTGCTGGCTAATTTATCAGTCAAAGCTACTGGCTGCAACTTTTACTTAAAGCCTCACGGACAAAACCTAATTGTAAATGTCTGTAAAAGTGGACGGGAAACTCGAGGTAGCTCCTACGAATCCTCCCCAGCCATCCATTACATGCAGAACCAAAGCTCTCCTACAGTTTTTCTGCTCTTCTGTCTCTGGTCCATCACAGTGACACTTGAAGTCAGTGGGCAGAAACATTCTCTAAAACTAAAACAGAAATGAGGCTGATACTGAATCATATGGTGTTTTGTGTTTAGGAACATAGTGCTGCTTGTCAGTGCAGAGGTCTTCCCTATGAGAAGGAACATGCGTGTGTTTGGAATCACACTGGGGAACACCATTTTTGTTGAGTTGGGTCTGACAGCTGTTTTGAACTAATTTTTGGTTGCAGAATCCAAAACTGATCTCAGTTGTTGAACTGTAGGACTGTAGTACTGACCTATTGGGAGCTGTACACAGCTGTCATCGGCTTAATTGTAACTGCACAAACAAGATGCCACGAAGCTGTAGATGAGTCGAATGGTAATCAGCTGACAAGTTGTACAACAACTAATCACTGGAATTTTGCTAATCTGGAGAGGAAGCTGTGGAGAAAAAACTTGACATGCTAGAAAAAAAACTGATTGCATTTTCAGAATCAGCATGCCACTTTTAGTGCCAAAATATAACTCAACAGATTTTATTTTTTTAAATTGTTCCCTAGTGTAACGAGCTAGTTGTAAAGAAGAGAGCAATGCTTATTACAATATGATATATGCTTATTGGGATATGATAGGATACACCTCCCTGAGGAGAGAAAGAATGCAGCGCTTGACCATTTACAAGTTTGTGTTTGTTGTTCTTCAGTGTTGGGATGGTAGAAACACTGTCCGTTGTTATCCTTCCTTTTCCTTTCTCACCAGACCGATGCCTCCCCCATTCTTTAATCCAGCGGTTGGCAACCCAAAATGTTGGAAGAGCCATATTGGACCAAAAAAACAAGAAACAAATCTGTCTGGAGCCGCAAAAAATTAAAAGCCTTATATAGGCCTTATAATAAAGGCAACATATGCTGTAAGTGTCTATATTAGCTGTATTAGCCTACTTTCCAAATGATAAGCAGGCTACGAATACATAATGAGCATTCATGATGAAATGTTTATGTTCCCTGCAGCATCCTGGAGAGAATGAGGCATCACGTGACCACTCTGCTGTAGATGACGCTTTAAGTTTAACTTCCATTATAATGGGATGTTGAAATATAAATGAATGAATGTTGAAATAAAAATAATAAATATTTATTATACACATTTATACAGCATTGGAAAAATTTAAGAATGTTTGTCACGTTTTTCCTCCTACAGAAATTATAATTTAAAACAATTTCGAATTTCATATTTTGAAAAAAGCTCCGGGGGAGCGACTAGGGGCGCGTCAAAAGAGCCGCATGCGGCTCCAGAGCCATGGGTTGTCGACCCCTGTTCAAGAGGTTTCCCAAAAACGGAAGCCTGAGGGGGTCCAATTAAAGAAGATTAAAGAGATGGGCAAGATGCCTTTGATTCTTTGATGTTTCTTTGAAGTTAGATGAAAGAAACAGTTGGATCAAACAAATAATGTGCACCTAAGGTGAGAGAACACACCAACAAGTCAAATCTTGCAGTTTAAATCTAGACAGTATATGTTTCTTTTCTATCATTGCAACATTTATCTTTTACAGATCAAAATGCAAACACTGGGAGTTTCACTGAATGAAAAATTCCCTACAAAGTTGTGGCAATTGATTAATGACAGCAAAATTAATACCATCATCTGGAACCACCAAGGGAAGGGAATCATCGTCAATGGAAATTAATAGAAATGAGTTCTATGTCTTCAAATGGCTTCAAAACACCTCCAAATTCTCAAGTTTACACAACAGCTAAATTTGTATGGCTTCAGGAAATCCCAGCGTTTAAATAGAGACAAATTCATCATTAATTTCCACCCTTTAACGCCTTTACAGTTTGTGAAGATAACATGATAAAATTTGTCTTCTGACCTATCTCAGGCAGAGGTCCGATCGCCGGCATCCAAACCGCTGCATGACATTGTGCCAGGTGACTGGATCATGGTGAAGGTTCTGAGCACCAGGAAAAGGAATGGCTGGAATGGGTCCACACCAGGTGCTACAAGCTTCTCACACAGGTGTTGATGATCGCTGAAGGAGCAACGTGGTTGGATACCAGCCAATTTAAGAGCTTGCTGAATAATAGTTCTTTCAAGTACAGACAGTGAAGCACATTTTAACGGAGCCTATTGTTGTTATTAGAGCGCAGGATATGTTTGAATAAAAGGTTAAATTGTCATCTTTTTTTGCATTTTTTTTTAATGCAATGTGCTTTGGTCAATAATGGTTACACATACACTTTGGTTTTAATGGTAAATTAAACACAGAAAGTTGTGCAAAATGGAGCGGACAGGAGGGCCGGCAGAGAAGATGACAATGCAACATGATGGCAGACAGACATACACATGGAGAATGAGGACAAATTGCCCTGTCCTCCTTCTTGTCCTCGCCAACCTCCAAGATCTCCCTGACCCATTCCATCGACCCGAGTTTGGCTGACTTAAACCTTCCTGCAACCTCAGTCCTGACTGAATTTAACCAAAGTGACTGAGGGACATAAATTGAGAGCGTGGGAAAAACAGGACAAAAGGACGAGGATGTGTCAGAAGGCCATCGGAGGCGTGCCACACCCGAGGCAAGATGTTGACACAAGTATAAAGGAACCAACTTTAGTCCAACACTTTTACACCAATGAGCATAAACTCAGGACACCTCTGCCGTCAATATATTGATGTATCTTTTACTAATATTCTAGTCCCTCCTGTCCGTCTGCCTTGATGCACGAGCTTCGAGTCCATTCAGACTCTTTTTTTTCCCCAAAGCGGCAGTTCTAAGGGGGAAACCAGGTCAGGCAAGAGGAACACAGCCGGTTGCCAAATCTGACTGTGTGTTATGCTTGTCATCACTCACACAGCGTGCACTACCCGGCACTGGACAGGATGACAGCTTGGCACAGCATTTAATGTGGGCTTTGAATCCTTCCTCATGCGAATGACAGTTTAATTGTTGACTGCCCGGTGGATGGTCAAATTCATAGAGTATGGTGTTTATGACCTGGTTCCAAAGTGACATGTAACAGTAGTGGTGCTGGTTAAGAATAGCTTTGTTATCCATCAGCTGCTGATGAGCTCTTTATCACCGCTTGACACGCGAATAATGACTGACTATTTACTCCGATCAATAGGAAAAAACAGCTGTTTACCTAATTGCCCCTCTCATATTAGTTGCATGTTTTCTGAAGGATATGTCTCCAATTCATGGACTCAAGGGTGTTTATGACTCTATATATACACACTATAAATATAGCAGTACTGTATAAGCACATCAGCATCAGCTTTCATTTGTATTAAAAGCACTGTGTCCCCCCCCTGTGCCAAAGAGACTCCAATCAGTAAAGTAGGTTTTCAGCAGCCCCTGAGCATACTCACATTTTTAATTCCTACATTTAACTAAGTAACACTTTATTTATTTCTGTACTACATTTTTGTGGAGTGGTTGCAAATCATGAAAGTGTCCACTGCAAATGCATGTCCCATTACACATGACTGCTTTGCACCTTTACAGGTATTAAATTACTTTCCAGATATGAATGAATTATTTCCCAACCAATGACGGGGGATGGCATCCACGGGCTCTTCTGTTTGCCATCCAAAAATGCTGCGGCATCATTTTATTTGACTGTACTGGGAACTGTTCAGACTCGGGCCATTAACAATACTGGGACCATGGTGACAAAAGCTCACATATTTCCACCATCTGTTACTTCCGAACGCCTCCTTTCAGCACGGTGATGCTGAGAGAGGGCCTTGCTCTCACCTCTGTGTGACACACTGTTAGCCTGCTTGCAGTGTCAAACTGACTTCCCTTCACCTGACGGCCCAGCGTCACCATTCCCGCTCTTGCCTTGTCCTTTCTTGCCACGAAACCGCCGTCATGAGTTTGTGTCACTCTAATAATTATTCCTGCACTCTCATTTTTCTCTGCCGCCTGTGTTCATTCATCACTGTCGGCGACCCTTCGCCTGTCTCAACAGCTAACTTTCCCCCCTTTTCTTCGCCCGTCTCCTCTGTTCTCCTTTGTCTCTTCATGCAAAGACAATTCCTGGTATGAAGAATGTCTTTTGTCACAACAACAGTGACACTAAAGGACAAAGAACAGCATAGAGAACAAAAGAAAGATTACACTCCTAAAAGTGTTTAAAGCTTTACATTTATGTGTGTAAGTGGCCCCGAATTGAAATGGAAAAGCTGAGAAATGCACCATTAAAGGCATGTACCAGTATTTTGTGGACTATATGTCGCTCCGGAGTTTAAGTCGCACTAGCCAAAAAATGCATAATAAAGAAGAAAAATAAGATATATAAGTCACACTGGGACGATAAGTCGCATTTTGGCGGAAAAACTTATTTGATAAAATCCGAGACCAAGAACATACATTTCATCTTGAAAGGCAATTAGCAAACCATTAGCATGGATTAGCAATAGGGTTACGGAATGCTAACGTAACAAATTCAGCTACATGACCCACAATGAATTGAGTACGTGTCTGCTTTGTTAACGTAAAATATTAACAGTTATTCAGATAACTATAGCATAAAGAACATCCGAGCAAGTTTACCAAACAATCAAGTCTAAACTCCATAGACGAAGCACCGCTTCTTCTTCTGCGTCCTAAAGGAACTCGTTCCTCGGGTACACGCCCCTAGAGCGCCCTCTTGTTGTCAGTGTGAAAATAACGAACGTGTGAAATTCTGTAATAATGTATTTATATAAGTCGCTCCGGGGTACAGTCGCCCCCCCTGACAAACTATGAAAAAAGTGTGACTTATAGTCAGGAAAATACGGTAAATGGATTTGTGTTTACACGGCTGACTGGGATTATTTTCTGAACATCAGCAGTAAACATTGATCTCCAATATGTGGCTATAGGAAACATTGACATTGACTATTTTAAATGTTACACATGCAAGTGAGCTGCGCCCGCAGAAAGTCCGAAATCGTCAATAGCTGGAGGGATTTACAACACGAGGAATAAATAGTTATTGAGGCTTACCCATTGATCTACAATTTTAGTCAACATCAATATGTTGTAGGCTGTAGATGAACATTCCTGTGCTGCGTTTGTGATTGAAATCATACTAGACACTATGTAAAGACGTAAATATCATTGATTTGACTGCAGGTCAAAGGTTTAAATAAAAGGAACAGAGCATTTTAAAGACATTTCAACTCTCTTCTGAACGTTTTTCTCCAGCTCTAAAAGGTTGATGGCGAGCACCGACCTTTACGTGGGGGGGAATCAAACCCCCCCCCCCCCCCCCCCCATAAGCCTGTGCCACCAAAAGGGAAGAGCAGCCCATCAGTTGGTTGGTTTGTCAATGACAGATTCTTTGAAAGAGCGAAGGAATCAGAGAACAACAGCAGAGGTGAAAGGTTAAGACTTCAGCTTTCACATACCTGCAATTCAAGGTCCCTCCCCTGGGGGTTTAACCCTGACATTGGGGGGGTAGATGCAGCTGTCACCAGCTGTTATCTTGCTATACTGTATTTCTGGTGTTGAGCGCTGCTGGAATCCCACCATGATGTCAGGACACATCCAGGAGAAGAGCCCCTAATGCCACTACTACTACTCCTGTGGGCAACACAAGTTCAATAAAAGATGAACATCGGAATGTTCTAAAGAGAGTAGGTGTTCAAGAGTGACCTGTTACATCAGCCAATGGACTGAGGGGGTGTTTTGGATGGAGCGAAGCCTTTCGATTACAGGTTCAACTCGCACTTGAAAGTGAGCGCTGATGCTTTGCCCGCTGCAGTTCCCCAGTGAGGCATCCTTCCTAAATAACAAACTATCCCACTCTCTCCACTATAATCGCACATTGGAGGGAAAAAAAAAGTGTGGGTTACACGCGCCATGGCTACACTGGTATTTCCCATATAAAAGCAAAGGGAAAACAGGTGACTTATCTGCTGAATAGTGTGGAAGGAAGGGCAGAAGAGGGTTAAAGGAAGAGGAGGCCCAACGAGAACTCCTTTGTGATCCATTTCTTTGCACATCATCGTTTCTTTCATGCCTCCCTAAAAAGTTTTTCGAAGATGCTGCACGTACGTCCGGGCGTTATTCAGCTATGCCGGTTGTGACTGCACTTCCTCACCTTGTAGGAAATCTCCGGTGCTTAGCAGGCCATATAATTGAGAGAGGCAGTGAGTGACAGGTGAGAGTGGTGATGAGGGAGCTGCTGCCAGAGTCAGCTGGGATGTGCAGGGATCCTGCTCTGCATAAAGTCACGTCATTTAAAGACCTGCTGCAGACACAGCTACAGTGCAGGTAATAATGGCGTTTTGCAAACACTATGTTGCTTTTGTGAGACTCACAGTGCTGCAGTATTTCTGTACTTTGAGGAATTTAACTGCACATTTTAATAAACTACAGGAACATCTATTAGAGCAGCCTGTAGTATTTCACTGTCTGGATGATAGCATGTGTAACTATAGCAACTTAGGAATAGCACTAGCAATGATCGCGCTCCACTATGGAAGAGCCAAAAGATGAGGGGGAAATGGAAATAAACTACACAGTAGTTTGCCTTATGATCAGCAGCCCTTGGTTTTGATCTTTGAAAGATCTTTGGAAGATCAAAGGTCAAAGTCCCTCCAGTATCCGGAACATAAGTGAATTTTAATCATCCTTGTTCCTTGTTGCCTTATCAACACTTTTTTTTATTAAAATATTTTCAAACCTTTGAGTTATTTCGCAGACACACAGTCAGCAGCTGTCACAGAACCTTGTTAGTCATTAAATCATCTGTATCATCAACTGTTTTGCATATGTAAATAATAAAAGTATACATTTTGCATTCAAAGTGTGGCGGGTCGTACATCGGCCTGAACGGGTACAGGCTGTGCAGAACACTGAAGACACCAAAGTCAGCGCTCTTTGGAGAACGTTATCAAGACAAGGGCCATTTTTAAGAGATACACAGGACTACGCTGTTCTAGAAAGAAACACATCACTGGCTTGTCAATAATTACTGAGTCCACCCACACAAGCTCACTGTGCAGCACGGAGGGCACATTTCTATTCTCCTGTTGCTTTTATTGGTGTTTCTGTCTCCTGTGTAAGTTCAATAGGGCTACCCTTCATTCTCAAGATGTGTACTACAATATTACATTACTGTTGAGCAAAATCTGGGTTTCATTCTCATGGTTTTATTGGCATGGGTGTGTACTCTTGGAGGTGTTACTGGTGCCACAGACCAACAGGGACAGGATCTGACAGTGGGACAAAAGTGTTTATTGCATGGAAATGACAGATAGGAAAATCGCTCATCAACTGATGCCTGCTTTTTAAGTGATTTTTTTCATACCCCGGAACTTCAGTGACAGTGCACATCAAAAGCCAGAAAGCATTAAGAGATTTTTCATCAATCTCCTAAATCTGAGCAATTTCAGTCTATAGCAGTTTAGTTTGATCAACACAAGAAGGAATATGCAAATGTGTTTTTACCATCAGAATTTATTTTTTTGAACTTTGGTCATTGGCAGGGCTAAATATATGTAGTATATCATTTGGGAGAGCAGAAAATGAGAGGTTTGACTTTATTGGGTTATAAATCAGGGCACTCAATAAACAGAGTGTTCTCCAGGCTCTTGCATGGTGAGAGGCCAGTGCTTTTGTTATTAATGGTGCTCACATGCTGAGAATATTCATATTGTGTAGACTAAAGCTAGCAAAACTATAACCAAAACACTTTCCTGGGTACAGCATTTTGGGCCCATTGCGTTGATAAGGGTTTCAAGCCAACACAAAGTTAGACGTCCACAAACAAACCACATCATGAAAAAATAGTTCAAAGGGGACCAACAAATCAATAAAGGGCCGCCTACAGCATTGAAACCACCGATCAATTAGACGAGGCAGGAAAAACACGTAATAGTACAGCTGTTAAAGCTAATGTGGGATGATTCATTTTTGGAATCTTTTATTTTGCAACAATTAATACGTGCGCAGCCCGTTGTACTAATGCTGATGGCCAGTGGAGCTTGGTGGCTGTAGGGCCGCAAGTGGGGGAGGAGAAATTGGAAACTATTAATCAGTACATAGTGATTTCCTCACATTAGCAGGAGAGCCTTTCATTTTATCAAAGCACTATTATCAAGTGCCTGTCAGGGCTTTAGGTTTGGGTGCAACAGCTGGATAAACGTATGCATCACATTTTATCCTATAAAACCGAGAAAACTGAAATTTATCTGGCACGATTATGATTAAAGCATGATTAATCCAGATACCCTGTGAATAATCGGATTAGAGCGGAATAATTTGACAGACTTCAAAAAAACTGCACTGCAGAAACCACTTAGCAGGAGCCAGGATTGCATCGAGTTAAAAGGCTGTTGCAAAGAACAAAATAAATCATGCAGCATGTCCAAATAGCAAGAGATTCTGGTTTGGACAGGAAGGTCAGCTAGGTGGGCTCTCCCTGCTTCCGACTTACTTGATAAGCCCACGAAAGGCGCGATGCTCCGAGATCAGAGTCAGTCTGGCAAATGTAAAAGCCAAACCAAAGGCCAACTCACTGATATGACAGAACTGTGACATGTCACAGCACCACCCCCCGACCCACAAAACACAAGGATAGCTTTTAGTTACACTGTATGTGTTAAAAGCGGCAGACGGGAACTGAACCCCAAAAAGCAGAGACACGCAGGATCGTAGATTTGACCAGACTTTACTGAAAGCTGCCAGTAGAATCCCACTAAAAGACTAAAAGTTAGAACAACTCTTCCTCAGAGCAGGCTGGGCGGCACAGGCATCTGAATGAGCAGGTACGGAGGGAAAACTCCTAACAGTATGGTGAGATAGTAAAAAAGGAATAAAAATAAAGTGTGCAAAGATCATACAGCAGATGGCTGGGGAAGATGACTGTGGCAATATTGAGAATCAGACCAATCCCTAATAAATCATGTCTGAGCTGCTATTTTGTTAGAATAATCAAATATAAAAAAAATGCTCTATATTATCTGTAAATTATTGTGTTTTATAATAAATAATGCATATTACTGAGCCATTATCTGACAAAATGCAATATAATGGACATTTACCAATAAATGATGAAAAAGACTCAGGTTTAGATGGAATTTGGAATCTTTTAAAAGGTTTAAAGAGAAGACAAATGTGTTGCTTTAATGCTGGCAGTTTTCCTGATAAAATGGCAACTGTTGATGGCTCCGTTTCAAGACAAATGCAACTCTAGACATCCCATTTTAACTGGACTGTGCCACAAACAACATTTCCCCTTTCAAACTCAAACTCGTCTTACTTCTTTTTACATGCTGCAACAGAATTGACTAGGAGGGGGGGTGGGGGTGGGGTGAAGTTGTTGTCTTAGATGCAAAACACGATCATTTAAATTGACTCCTATCTCAAGGGAGGCACATTCGCCCTCCACTGTAACTAACGAAAGCATTCGGCTGAACAAACACAGACTGATATGATCACAGCCGGCCTGTTCACAGCGTTCTTTAAAGGTTACGGTGGTGGCTGTGCTGTAAAGACAACACTTGATTCACAGTTGGATCTAGGATGTTCATTACTCAAGACAGCCCGATTTCCTGTGTGAAGACCCAAACAACCTTGTTCAGCAGACCTTGAAGAAGCCGGCCCACTTTCACAATTAACAAGGTGTAAATAATCAAAAGTAATCACAAAGCGCGTGAGGGATCCACGTCAAAATAATACAAATATAAACTGTCTGAACCTGCACAGCTCAGCTTTTATAGGGGGCATCAACAAAGCACACAGGCAGAATTTGCTTTCATCCATCAAAGCTAAAAGTGACAAACACTTGGCTTGTCACACAGAGCTATATTTTCTGCTAAAATGTATTGGATTTTTTTTTTTTTTCTGCGCTGCCATAAGAGGCTTTCATTTACTCGGATGCTGCCAGTTCAGATTTGCCCCATTTTCCAATGCGGGTGCCTTTCCACACAAAGCTAAAAATGAACAAATGAACTCTAAATCTTCAGCGGTGTAATGGGATTAAAAGGATGAAGCCAGACATCTGTTTGCTTCATGAGTGAGCTCCTCCTATATCTTGTCAGCAAAGGCTTTCACGCAGCAGAAGAAGCGGCGAGAACAAAAGTTCTCACAGTTTTATCATGCATTTCCCAGCACTTTCTGCTGACGTTTTGGTTTATCTCCTCTCCCTCGGCCACTTCCAATCCTATCAAGCTGAAACAGGAACAAAGTCCTGTACTTTACCTCTTCACCCTTCATCCCTGCACTGGCAACATCCTGTTTGGTCCCAGTCTTCACCAGTGAGCGACATGCATTTCATAACGCACAGTCTCTTTCAAAAACAATACAGGCACTTCTGAGGATGGTTCGATCCACCCGTTGTCTGCAAATGAAAACAGGCTGTTGGTAATAACTGCTGGTTGGACAGTTTAGAATAAATGTGGTCATGGTGCAAAGTCAGATGAAGTATGGACATGTGAATGAAGGTGATAATGGCTGAGCGTCACGCCTCACTAATTTTAAATTATACGGACTATTAAAAGTCTGAGGTGGCTCAAATAACTGAGGTTTTAAATTATACTTTCCGAAAATGAAGACAGGCGCCATAAAAGAGGTTAAGGACCAGCTGACATTAACAATCAGTTTATAAACCCATCAATTGTGTCCCATCTGAGCAGCCTTATATATCAAAATATATGCAGATGATGATGTCACTGTTAGGGAATAGTGTCAATTGAAGGTTGTAACAGATTAGTCTGTAGTTAGCAGCCATCAGCAGGAGGGTCCCCCTACATGAGCCTGGTCCTGCTCAAGGTTTCTTCCTGTTAAAGGGGAGTTTTTCCTTGCCACTGTTGCTTGGCTGGGGTCAAGCCCTGGGATTCTGGCTGGTACAGTGGGGGCACAGCGTTCACCTGAAGCACTGCTCAGGTGAGCAAATCATACAAGCGTCACGCATAGTACTCACGATTAAACTCACAGCGCCACCTACTGGTAAAACAACGACCAGCAGGTGGCGCTGTGTATAATTGAAGGGGCTATTTTACTGAATATATCCATTAACCCAGTCCTATGAACCCAGCAATCAGTAGGGTTTTCCTCTCTTACCAGGAACAATAGTTCTCCAAAAGACAGTTATATTCACTCCTTATCTATTTTCTCTCTTATCTATTCCCATTTCACTTTTGTCTGGAGCCTGGATGCATGTCTTACATGAGGTGTTAACCGCAATGTTTTTGTTGTGAATATTTAGCTCCAAGGAGACTTTATAGTTCTTCTAATGACAATTATGAACCCGGCAGCAATGGAGAGAGTTCAAAGCTTACCTGAAGAGGACGGCACAGGCAGGACCAGGTGATCTGTCAGAAAGTTTCAAATATGAACCAGGAGAATAGAGGCTGAAATCCTGGTAAGGGACACAAGGCTGCGAATTGGGGAGAGCCGAGGTTGGTACTGGGAAGGTAATGGAGTTGTGAGTTTATTCTGGGCTGGTTGCATGTGAGGAGAGGCAGCTGTGTGCACAGGTGAGTTGAGGCAAGGTGGGCGAGGCTGGCAGGCAGAGCGGGGTGGGATCAATGGAAATATGCTGAGAGCTGGATGACTGGACTGTGACACTTCCTGAACTTCCTGCTTAGGGTATTCCCGATTGCACCGCAACACAGATGCTCACATACCCTCACGATTTTTGGACATGCACATCATTTTGTGGCACATTTCATTGAAGCTATGGATTTAAAGCTCATTAATAGTTTGTAGTGTAGGGTTATATGGGACAGGGATGTTGTGTGTAGACCAGTCTGAGCACAATTCCAGAAAATCTGTCTTTTGCAACCCAATGCTGGCAGGTATGTTTGATACATACTTGATAAAATGTGGTAAGCCAACAGTGGATGATGGTTCAAGTACATGAATTGCCTACCTGGTAGGACAGAAAACCCAGCTGTATTACAGGTCTAATAGGACTGGGTTAATTAACCTGTTAATATGTAATGTCTATTGTCACATTTATACTTCAGCTAGCAGTCAAAGCACTCGTTTACAAGAAAAACAGAAGTGATTTCAGTCTCATAACATGCCAGTAAAATAAGTTTATAGGGTTGTTTTTATTGTTATTCTGCATATTTATGTACCAGATAATGGTTTACCAGATGAACATACAGAAGGCAGAAAGAAATTATTTGCCTTCTTATAACAATGCACCTGCAGGTGTGGGGTTGTTACTCATGGAGTCCACCAAAAGCTAATGATAAACACATTGACAGTCTGGCACCAATTAAAAGCCTATTACACTTGAGCATAACTAAGCATCGTCTCTTACCAAAACAGTATGAAAAAAGATTTTAAGGCATCTTCTGGTGCCCTCTTTGTCTCTTTTCCTCCCTCAGGAATATATTATACTTCCTGGTTTTGACCATTGCGGCCCTCTTCTCTTCCTCTTCCTTCCTCTTCTCAGCTTCTGCAGCCTTGACTTTTTCTAGATTCCGGACATGTCTGCTTTGCTCCAGCTGAGCCATTTGGATTTCCTCTTCCTTCCTTATTGCTGACAGTTGATTAAAAGCAATCTGTTGTATCTCCTGTCGCTTCTTGACAAGTTGTTTGCTGGTAAGACCAATTGGTGTCGGCTTACTCTCTTCTTCTTGAATCTGTCTGACTTTCTTCTCTTCCGCTCTTGTTTTTTTCCCCCTTTCCTGCCGTTCCTGATCTTTACATGGAACGGAAGCTTTAGGGCTGATTTTTTGGTATCTCTTACTGTCTTGGTACTGAATTGACTTTTCCTTTTCCCTCAATTCTTCCTCTAGCTTCTCAGCTTCTCCAACCTTGTCCTCTTCCATAGCCCAGTTACGTCTCCTTATTTTTTCCTGGAGGTTTTGCTGGTTCTTTTCCTCTCTCAAGAACACATTATATTTTCTGTTCTTAACCAAGGCGCCCCTTTTCTCTTCCTCTTCCTTCCTCTTCTCAGCTTCTGCAGCCTTGACCTTTTCTAGATTCCGGACATGTCTGCTTTGCTCCATTTGAGCCAGTTGGATTTCCTCTTCCTTCCTTATTGCTGCCAGGTGATCAAAAGCAATCTGTTGCATTATCTCTCTATTTTTGAAAATTTGTTTGTTGACATTTCTATTTTGCATCTGTTTCTTCTCTTCTTCTTCTTTAGCCTCCCTGGCTTTCTTCTCTTCCTCTCTCATTTTTTCCTTTTCTTGTGCCAGTCGTTGCTGCTCTTTAGTTGGAATGTGAACTGTGGAGACAATTTCTTGGTATCTCTTACTGTCTCGCCATGGAAACTGTTTGACTTTTTTCCACAGATTTTCCTCCATCTTCTCAGCTTCTAGAAACTCATCCTTATCCACAACCCAGGCACGTCTTGTTTTCGTTTCCTGGAGGTCTCGTTGACCCTTTTCCTCCCTCAGGTAGACATTATAGTCTCTGTTGCTAACCATTGCAGCCCTCCTCTCATCGTCTCGCTTCTTTTTCTCAGCTTCTGCAGTCTTGTCGTTGTCTAGATTCCGGGTATATCTGCTTTGCTCCAGCTCAACTATATCATTTTCCTCCTCCTTCATTATTTCTGCCAGGTGATCAAAAGCAATCTGTTGCATCGCTAGTCTCCTGTCACACTTGGGATCTTGTTTGGTGGCAAGAATTTTTTGTAGCCGTTTCTTCTCTTCTTCTTTAGGTTGTCTGGCTTTTTTCTCCTCTCTCTTTATTTCTTCTCTTTCTTGTCCCGTTTTTTTATTTTTGTCAGCTTTGGAAGTGCTTTCTTGGTATTCCTTAAGGTCTCTGCCCTGATATGGTTTCCTCAATTCTTCCTGCATCTTCCCCGCTTCTAGAGCATCGTCCTTTTCCACAACCCAGGCACGTCTCATTTTCTTTTCCAGCAGGTCACGTTGACTCTTTTCCTTCCTCAAACAGATGTTATAGTCTCTGTTCTTCATCAATGCAGCACCCTTCTCGTCTTCTTGCTTCGTATTCTCAATTGCTAGAGCCTTTTCCCGTTCCACATTCAGGGCATGTCTGGTTTGCTCCAACTCAGCTATTTGGTTTTTCTCCTCCTTCCTTATTTCTGCCAGGTGATCATAGGCAACCTGTTGCATCTCTTGTCTCGTCTCATTCATGGCGGCTTGTTTAGAAAGAAGACTTGTTTGTGCCCGTTTCTTCTCTTCTTCTTTAGCTTGTCTGGCTTTTTCCTCTTCCTCCCTCTTTATTTCTTGACTTTCTTGTCCTTCTTTTTTATATAAAATGGACACCTTGTTTGGGTATTGGAACTGGTTGCCTTCACTTACACCTAATTGGAGGTGGTTATCATGTGTTCTGTTATTTTTGGTTGTCGTGATTAATAGACCATAGGCTGTATTATTATTATTATTATTACCCCAGCTGTATTATTAACAAATTACTAAAACATAATTATATAAATTGTAGTTCACTTGAAATTTTGCAACTAAAGGATCAAAGCAAATAAAAGACTTTAAATCTTTGATCAAGTTGAATGCATTACATATTGACAGTTCAAAGTTTATATTCACCTTTGTTTTTGTTTTTTTTATTCAAATTTTTTTCTTGACTGATCTTTTCCTTGCAGGATAGAGGGGAAGGTGCCGGTGCATATTCCAGGGCTTTACAACATTCTTTTGTATACTGTTGGGAGATAAATATATGGATAGACACATAAATGTGCGTATATACACTCACCAACCACTTTATTAGGTATCATTTCAATAACGTGTTAATGCAGCTAGCATCTCTGAAGGACCTACATGCTGAAGAAGATGGGCTACAGCAGCAGAAGACCACAGCTGGTTCCTCTTCTGTCAGCTAAGAACAGAACAGTAATGCACCATGTCACAAAGCTCAGATCCTCATAAATATAGTTTTTGGAACATGAAATTACCAATTATCTTATACCTTGAACTGCTTCTATATTGGTTCTACTGGACTTCAGTGCTGCTATTGATAAATTTGATCATTGCATCTTTGAACATTGGAGCATTTTTTGATATGTTTGATTTTGATAGACTGATAATGTCCTTTGAATTAGAGGAACAAGACTAGATCATAGGTCATATTGATCAAATAGGTACCAGTTCGCTGATGATGTTTCCTTTTCATACAGAAGGGTTCTAAAGTTCCACAAGGTACTGTACCTGGACCAGTTCTGTACAATTTGTACACGCTTCCCTTAGGAAACATTATTCGGCAGCGTAGAACAAATTTTCATTGCAATGACGATGACACTGATCTTCATGTATCTATGAAACCAGAGATCATGGAGCAGTGAGTAAAACTCCAGGCTTGTCTTAACATCATAAAGTCTTGGATGAGCTCAAATTTCTTTTGATTTTGGACAAAACCAAAATCATTGTATTTGGTACTAAACGTCACATTTCACCATTGGCTGAGATGTCATCCCCCGCATTGTAGAGCAGCCCATCAAAGTCTAGGAAGGCAGTACGACTCAAGCCTCTCAGACAAGGACATGGGAAAGGCCATCTTTAGCAGCTCTCAGAGGGCCTGGCCATGATTGACTCAAGCATGTTGCCAGAAAAGTGAAGCTGTGTGAAGTTACCTCAAAAGCCATCAGTAGACCAACTCATTCATCTGTAAATTGCTGGGACTGAAAGATGCCTGTTACCAGCAAGTCTTTATGGTAAACACTCTCCGGCTTCTTTTAAAGTGTATCCTAACAGAATTCAGGCAGGAGGAGGTGAGGCTAGCAATGGAGCTGTAGGACTGCATAGACAACATTGTGAGAGACATGGGTGCCTTGTGACAGGAAGGAAGTGGAGGGCAGAAGAGGAAGTGAAGAAAGTAGTGGGAAGGTGGCAGTGCCAGGAGGTTGTCAGCAGAGTCCCGCCGTTGGATAGGGTAACCTGTCCATCCTGTGGTCCAGAGCCAGTGAGAAGTTAAAGAAGGATCTTATCATGTCAGGATACTAAGATGACTGATGAAGGTTACAGGGTAAAGGAGGTGGCACAAGGGCATCAATGAGTCGGCTAGTGAGCTGGGCACATTGGAAGCCACCACAGGCCCAACTCAGTATTGTAATCAGGGCAACCTATGACACCTTACCCTCCTCATGGAATAGAGCATAGAGCAGGCCTGCAACCTCTGTGGAGCCATCAAGTCTTCCCTCCGACACAGTCTGGCACAGCATATTTGTCTCTGGCACTATTTACCTGTTTAAGCTGTATTAAACTGATAAAGTGGGGAGCAAGAGAGTGCAAAAAAATGTTTTATAAAAATTACTTTTAATTATGATAATTTCTACCCTTGAATGTGGAAGTGTGTTTAATTCATTTTTAGTTGAAATAAATGATACTTAATCAGAGCTGCGCATTTGTCTGTCGCTGCAGAGCTCATTAATTTTATACAATTAAAATAAATAAGTGAATGTCAACAGGATTCTAGAGCTTACCCTCTTGGTCAAACAGATCTATGGAAATGTAAAACCACAAAAAAAAAGTTTGATCTATGATTATTTCATTACATTTGTCAAAGGTCACGCTGTAAAACTGCCTCAGCGACGGCAGTTTGGGACCGTTGTTAAATTACACTTGAGGAAAAATTAGTTCCAAGCAATACAGTTTTGAAGGTCTTTGAAAGCAGGCTGTATTTGTGGAGTCGAAGTGGCACATTTTATTCATAGTTTTTAACTGGGGCAGCAGAAATGTGAAAAACCCGACCTCGGCGGCAGGAACAGCCATGCTAAATGTTTGTGAGGAAGGTTTGGAGTGTAAGTTCTTGGCATTCATTGTTCCTCTTTCAATACAAATGCTGGAAGATTCTTTCCTTCGGGTAAAAATCAGCCTCATCAAGGCCAGAGAATGCCTTCACATTTGCAAATATGTAATTGACGTTGTTTCACTGATTTCTGAGTGCTCTTTTACCTGTAGGACTTTGACACTAAGATGTATTTTCTATGTAGATGGTGGATAGATGATATTTTGTCCTTCCCTCTCTATCACATGGACCCATGTTGATACAGGGGTAAGTAGAGGAGAAGTAGAGGGGGAGAAGTAGAGGGGGGAGAGACCAAGCAGTTCTCTAAAGCATGCCAGAGGCGGCAGGTTGGATTGACGTTAACTGCTGGGTGACGCATCAGGGGACAGAGCTGGCTCTTGGATCGACAACAAACCAACCCCGAATGACTTCACCACCACAGCAGCTGGTACAGTATGCAGACTTTGCACGCACAGGCGGTAAAGTCGCAACATATCCTGGGGAAAGTGGCTAGAAGCTGAGCATTGTCCTTTAATTGTCTTGTCTTGCGTGGGCCACTTTGTTCATCTTAGTGGGCTGCAAATGGGCAGCACAGCCGGAGGATGAGACGGAGCAATTCCATCAGAGGAAACATAATTTTTATGGTCAAAAGTAGATGAATCGGGTATTTCTATTTGGTCCTCCTTTAATTTGTGTTTTGACATCTGATGATTGATTTTTAAAGCATTAGAGACTCTGTCTCACTCTCTCTCTCTCACTGACTGTCAAGACTTAGGGAGTCAGTAGCAGACAGGGAAAGTCTTATATTCAAAGCCAGCACGTTTCACTCTGCAGCAGCAGGAAGCCTCCACAGCACCGTCAGCAGAAGGATCCGGGAGCTCCGGAGCTCCAGCGTGTCGTTACGCCCGTTTTGGCGGCTGGGTTTCGGCACATCGGGGGCTTGGAGGGTGTTGAATGAGCTGGAGCCGTCACCGTTCCCCAATTTTGCAGTCGCGACGATACGCACGGACCGAATGCCGAGCTGCACACCACGGCGCACCAGTTAACACCCCCGGTCGGAGTAGATGGGACCGCACGTCGTCCGAGCGTTCGAACGATGGAGAGATTTTCGCTGCTCGTCCTCGGTTGTTTCTGCGTCTACGGAGTCACAGCGGGTAAGTTTGCATTCGTGCAATTAGGGGGAGACGCATCCATCAATAGTAGATGAGGAGGTGAGCGGCTGATCCGGCTGTAGGGTGAACAGGAGCGAAGCAGGTGTGTGGAGCACAGCTTTGTGTTGGTTTTAGGCATGAATTGATGGGAGACGTTACGTAGTCTGATGTTCTTGTTGGCGGCTGAGTGTGTGTGTGTGTGTGTGTGTGTGTGTGTGTGTGTGTGTGTGTGTGTGTGCAGATGAACACGGGAGCCTGGTGTATTTGAGCAAGACTTGTCTTTGCATTGATGGAGCAACGGCTACATTGTTCTCGCGTGTTCCTCTGTGTAAAACGTGTGACTAATTGACCTTTGAATCTCATTCCCTACAGGTAAACGCACATATCCAAGGTGACTGTAACACAGTCAGCACAACACCTGTGTGCTCCTCATCATCTTCCAAATATGATTTATCCATCCCATTCCTGCTGGAAACAGGATTTCTGAGGAATGGCGCCCATTCACATCACAGATGCCTGATTTCTGTGCTGAAT